>NW_019103204.1:0-1618 GCF_001856785.1 Myzus persicae | reverse complement strand
AAACCGTTACGACGGCAAAGGCAATCGCATAAAATATAATATATACTACGGAATGCACCTGCTGTTGCAACAGTAATACATCATTGGGCACCTTACGGTTAAAAACGTTATTTGTACAAAAAGTAAAAGATTAAGCGATATCTGAAAACAATAATAATAATAATAAACAATAAACAATTTTTTTAACGGAATTTATATAACAACGGTAAAAAACGGTCCAATACTTATTAATTATCGCATACCTATATGCAATATAATATAAACATATAGGTACCAATAATACATAATGTATAATATATTATACGGTTGTGTGTAATTATATGATATCGCTTTTGCAGATGATGATGCTTACTGCAGTTTGCCAGCAAACAAATGTTCAAGTACGTATGAGAATAATGTGCAGATAGGCCACACACGACCACACGGTAGTCTTAACGGTAAACAATATCGTTAAAAGGGTAAACTGCTACGTAGGTACGCTACAATATGTGTCCGTCGTTAACAATTTTATTATATCCTATTATTAATATAATTTATACCTAATGAGCGCGTTAATCTGCGCTCGTTCGTCTGCAAAACGACCTGTTGTTAAATGTTGTGGAAATTTAAAAAGCACGATAATCATATTGTAATATTATATTTACAAATGGCATATTAAAAATCAATCTCGGACCTCATGCCGAGCGTAGGTCGTATACATACGAACAATACAATAATCGTTAATATTCCATCCCATCTTATACCGCGTATATTATATCGGTTAAATATTATGTGTGTACATTGTACGTACGCGTTGGAATTGCACTGCAGTGGCTATGAACAAAGGCTCTTAGTCTAACATAAACCAGACCAAATATCAAGAGGTGATGGTGGGTGGTGTTAGAAATTAGAGCATTAGGTACCTGCAGTTGTACATTTTGAATAGGTACTTATACGTCCTATATTTTGTTAAATATGATTATAGTTTTGTTACTAAAATATTATTGAAAAAGTAGTGATGCGTGTTTCCAAACTTTTTTGTTGCATTTGACACTGGCGTAACCCTTCTAAGTGCGTCACTGAACAATCATTTTCAAAGCTCGAAATGGTTATACAATTTAGATTATTAGATCTATTAAGGCACACAATCGTCTTGAAGATCTCATACTCAGATAAAGAAACAGATATATTGTTATTAACACAAACAAGTAATTAACAAATTTTCAGAAGTAGATCATCAGCTCTAACAAATTATTTAACTGTTATTATCTGTATAATTATTGTACAATACTACAATTTGACACTGTAAGAAAAATTTAATACAGTTTAAAAACGTCAAGAGGTTGGTGAGAGGGCCAAACTCCTTAAAGAAATAGTAATTGAAATTGAGGTGTGGGGTTTTTTTAAGGGTTAACCAGTGGACCACAGTAAATGCTATTCTGCATTAGGAGTATAAAGTAGATGGGTGGCTGTGAAGGGAGGTACATACGAATATGGATTTTTATCGACTTTTAAACGACGTGGGTGCATAAAGTTAAAAATATGTTATTACAAGCACGGAGCGCACAATCAATGTGATACTATGTGTAGAATATATAATATATATTAACTATTAGATGAGACAGCATATTAGTTGGAT
>NW_019103203.1:0-1621 GCF_001856785.1 Myzus persicae | reverse complement strand
TATAAGATTAATTTTATGATTAAATTGTATGCACTTTTTTATAAATAAATACCTACATGTTAAAATATTATTTATTTAGGTAGGTATATTATACTTTACCTATTGTCATCATTCAGAACTATAAAACATTTATTATGTCGCCAATAACCATTAGACTCTATATACTGAGTTCCAAATGATGCTCTAATATCAGGATAATTTATGGAAGAAACAGCTCCTAGACAAAACTTAATTTCATCCAGAGTGTACAAATATAATTTTAAATCTTCAATATTTCTTATAATTATATCTGGTAGTCCAATGTCTGATGGTGTAACTTCTTGATCATTTATTTGTAGAATTACCTTACAACCTAATTAAGTAAAATTAAATTGTTATCGTCTAAGAGGAGTGATCATTTCATCATCCCTATAAGTCCATAAAATACCCATCCTTAACTAATTTCTTCTTAAGCTTATTTATATATAAAATATACATTTATTAATTATTATATATCAAATTGAACAATTATTATTTATAAAATATTTTATACCTTCGGTTAAAACAAGTTGTTTTTCAATATGCCTTTTATAGTTTGGTTTAAAAGCGCTTAATTTATGAAAAGAGATAACTGGAACATACTCTATGTATTCTATTCTCCCATTGCAGTACCAGTTATTTGGTAAATGTACGGTTTCAATATTTTGGTAAATAAGTTGAAAAACAGAATTTACCATTGTTACATCAATCTATAAAAATAATAAAACTTTCTAATTTGTACCTACAATTTAATTTTTGTAAAAAAAAATAATTTACTGCCCAACAAGAAAAATTGTTTTAAAAAGAGTTTAAAAAATATATAAAAAGTATGTATGCTTTGTTTATTACAAGATGTAGTTTGATAATTTACCTTTCTCTTCTTAGGTGATGATGCCTGAGTACAGTACAAGTGATCATGTTTTACTAGATCAATACTTTGAGAACTTAAATTAAATGAGTCTAATGTATCCGTTGTATGAGAAAGATCTAATGTGCTATCCAAGCTAGATGTGTATGCCTTATTTAATTCACAGTCCTATGATAAATTAAGTAATAGTATTTTATATTAATGCAGTATTATCTTTGTAATTATATTACTATATTTAAAACTTAACAAACTTTTATACTTTCCAAAGATTGTGCATAAATCTTTTTTTTACAGGGAATAGGAATTGCTCCTTTTTTTAAATGAATTCTTTTCAAACATATCTAAATATTATTAATATTACAAAAATATTATAATTTTAACGACTGATGAAAATTGAAAACGTTAATGTTGAAAATTAGTTTACCGTATACTTATTAGACTCTTGACCAGACTCCCATTTACTGATGATATCAGAGTCTTCAAAATGGGTAGCACAAATATGGTAACTTTTTTTAATCGTAAACCCCAACGCTTCTTCCCACTTTTTCTTCATATCCTCATTTTGAGGTACTTTAAAAATTGTTTTGGATATGGTATGAATTTCTTGTACACAACAATAGTTTGGCATATTTATGTTTGAAAAAAAAATTTATGTTTTATTAAAATAAGAAATACACAATTAAAATATGTACTACTCTATTACTATTAAATAGTAAGTAATGACTATTAATGATT
>NW_019103202.1:0-1620 GCF_001856785.1 Myzus persicae | reverse complement strand
TTAACTATAACATTTTTGGCATTTATTTGTTCAATAGTTTTGAAGGTGAATTGATGCTAATTATCAACTCATTACTCAATAGTATTCATTTTAAATGATTTTAAAACATTTATAAATTGATATTTATGTTTGGATAGTTTGAGTAAAAAGATGAATTAAATTTGGAATGAAATACTTCACAGGCGTTCGTTATTCGTTGTACACTAAATGGACATTGTGCCAACATAGGTAAGAATTTTCAGATACATAATTTTCTTATGTGTTGTCAGTACCTAAATTTTAAACATTCTGCCGGAGTGATTGAAATGATTTCACAGGCAAATACGTCACTTAATAATTCTGGAGGTAAAAATAGTAATTCAAAACAAATTCTAAGAAATAAACCTATTTCTGATTTATTTTTATTATCATTTGTCAATCCAAGATTTTGTATTTTTGCCACCTACACCTTTCTTATGGGATCGAATCGTTAATCATACAAATACTTATTGAATTTATTTATACGGATGTTCATTTTTTACATGAAAATAATATAATATTTGTTTGCTTATCGTGTACAATAACAAAAGTTTCATTTCCAGCTGTATATATTTGGTTTTGTTCTAACATGTTGTGTACCTCTTAAAAATTTGTTGGTATTTTTGACAAAATAGTTCTCTGAGTACACATTTTTACATACTTGGTCAATATCTGACTCAGTAGAAGTAATTCTGCTACTCAGCTCAGTATAAATAAGTGTTGATGGTTTTATTGATATGTCTGTAGTTCATTTGAACTGGTGATGCTGGTTCAGGTATCATATTTTGTAAATGATCTGCCTTATAAAACTTTTGTAATTTTTATTTGCGCACTGAAAACCGTTTTACTTCATTTTCAAGCATTTTATGATAAATCAACTTATAGCCATTGATTGTAAAAAATTATTTTTTCTGCCACAATTTGGAACTAAACATTTTTTCCATTTTAACCACGAACGCTACATAACAGGACGACTGGAGGAATGAACTTGTACTGAGAAATATACAGTACCGTTCAAAATACTTTGTGTTATTTTGATCAATCATAATAATAGGTATATTATTAATATAAGATTTACCTATAAAATGAGATATTAGGTGGTGGCAACAAGGTGCGTATTCAATCTTATTGCACTAACCCGCTATAATAATGTCAACATTTGAACCTATTAAGTGTGTAAATGCTGATAATATTGTATTGTTGGTCGCAAACATAACATAGACAATTTATACATACCCCATGATCATATAAACAATATTATTGTAACGCATCATATTTATGGACACTACTCGATCGCTACTTTGGTGGCAGGTAAGTTAATGGCAAGTTACCTCCTAAATTTACTACATGTAAAATTAAATTTTTTGGGGACGCAAGTAGTATGCAGCCAGCAAATGATAGTCAACGTCATGACTAGACTTAATCTGCCTAGTTAATAACCACAACAAGTTTAAGCAACCGAGAAACCAAGACCATATTTTTTTTTAGATTGTATTACTATCACTGTAATTAATTCATTATTTATTCATAAACAAATTGCTATATTTTATTCGTTACGATAAGAAATGTACAGTGAATACATTTTGTCACTAAGTTTAGATG
>NW_019103201.1:0-1625 GCF_001856785.1 Myzus persicae | reverse complement strand
CCTATTTCTTCCTATCTTGGAATACGTCTATGACTTATGTTATATATACTGGAAAAAACCAAAAAAAATGTTGAGATTGTTTATTTGGGTAACCATGTTTATTCCATTATTTTGTGGCTTTACACTACTTCATAAAAAAAACTTAGCATTTTTCGCTTACTAAGTTTGGTCAAGTTATAATTATTTCGCTTGAAGATACAACCATGATGTACCTAATTGAAGATCGGAGTTACCAATAATATTATATAGTTATATGTATATTAAGTGTAGCATGTAACCAAATCTGTCTTTTATGATATATTGATGGGAAGTTTAAATGTTAATAATAACAATGATTTCTAATGCATATCCAGATATCAGATGTATATATAGATACTATTACCACTAAGTGTATACATTATCATATTCAAACATGACTTACCACAAAACGGCAGATCCCCGGTCCAGGCGCCGTTTGAGGAACAAGTTATCGATTCGGACCTGTGGGACGATAAAAAATTAAAACTTGGATTCCTATTTTACGTTTGTTTATGGTAAACTGCAACCTTAGGCCCTATATATTTTAGGGTGTTTATCTTAAAGCTATCTTTTATATTATCTAATGATGCAAGAAACTATACAATATTAGAGGTATCATTGTAACGCCGTCATTGTGCTGGTTAATTGTTGAAAAAAAACATATTTTTATATTAAATTGATAAAATGTGTTTTTTCCTTAACGGTTTTTCACAACAATATAAAAGACAATCCACGTTTTTAACTCACACGATGTACATAGTTTTAATTAAAAATAAAAACTGCAGCTCATTTGCTTCCTTGTCCGCGCTATTGTTATATATTTCAAAATATTCCGTGCTTCTGAATATGAAATTTTAAGCGGTCAATAAAAAAAATAACTAAAAATTATAGAGTGCTATCATACCTAATACATACATGAAAATTGTATAAGCGAAAAATCTTTTTTGTTTTAAAAAAATCACCTTGCAAATGTAGGTGAGTACCTACAATAATATACGTGTCGCGTTTGACAATGGTAAAAAAAAATATATGTCAGTTTAATAAAATATGATATTTACCCGAATAGTCTGTAACCGTCGTCACAAACGAACGTGGCCTTAGCCCCGTCCCGGACGAGTTTGGCGTTGACGGGCACTGGAGGATGACCGCAAACGTTTTCTAAACAAAACAAACAAAAAATTATGAAAAACGTTATTAATTTCCATATTGTTATGGACTCGTAGGGGCGTAATATATACACAGTACACACACACACACACACACACACACACACAGTAATAATGACATGATATACTTTACATAGCCAATTGTATTTTACGATTAATGAATATAGCCGCAGCAAATATTTGGTACACTTAATCTACTTTATTCTACTTTCTCGTGCCGATGACCGTCGCGGTAATTATTACACACGTACATAGAGCGTCTTAATCCCGCGTGTGGATTTTTTGTTATTTTTGAAATTTTGTTAACGAAGAAAAAAATTTCTCTCCGCGAGACAACATTGCAGGATATAATACATGTATATATATGTATACAGAAACGCCGGCGCTCGGATCGAAGAACGAGTGTGAACTTAAAAATTATAATATATATATATATATATA
>NW_019103200.1:0-1627 GCF_001856785.1 Myzus persicae | reverse complement strand
ATATATAGTGTATCTGTATATTAATATATTACATTATTATTATTATTATTTTTATTTTTTTTATTAGCTTTTAGTTTAACTATTACAGCTCAACAATTATTTGATACATTATTATTTATTAGGTATAAAAACGGTATAGCTCGTTATTATTTAATAATTGGGACGAAATTCAAACCAGAGAATTCGATTATCAGTTATTATTTATTTTGAAAATACAAAATACAAAACAGAAATAATAATTTTTTTGTATTAGAAAATACTAAATATATTTCAAATACAATTGAAATACTGCCCTGTATATCAACGGCATAGGAAACTCGTCGGACTTAACTCAAGTATCGTAAAACGGCGAAGCTACTGTTTATTTGTACTGCAAGGTATAAAATGTGATAATAATTTTGAAATAGGTATCAGTAGAGTTGGAAGCATTATTAAGTGGAGAGTTTAAGACGTTTAAGTGGTACTAGAACAGGAGACGATTTATTCAAAACTTTATCAAACTCACTCGAAAATCATGGTTCATATACTCGATTGGTTTGAACATCTCATTAGTTCCTACTATAAACAATGTTATATATCGTAATCATAATAGATTTATTAAATGTTACTTTATCATTATAAGCCATTGCATATTACACGATATACAAAAAACGATTCGGAGCGGAGATGGTGTGTCAGTGTCAGACTGTATTTCTTAGGATATTTTATATTTGTTGTTTCTATTATTACAGGAATTACGGTATGTTGAATTAATTTTAGTCAAAAAATCACATTTATTTGTATTTTATTTTTATTGATATTATAAAAATATACATTATCCTTGATTTATTATTGTGTACCGTATAAGAGGAAGTAGGTACTTCGTATCTATAAAACTTCATTCTTCAATCGAATATGAATTACTTTTTATGAAAATAACGATAAATTATTGTGGTACAATGCTAATTGGCCATTGCCGTATTTAGATAAGAATATTGTAACAAAATAAGCTGCTTTTGTCGGGTAAAAATAACACAAAAGCATTAGGATAATAATAAAACGGTGCGGTTATTGCCAATCAAAAATTCATTTTCATACACCACTTAAAGCAGGCTTATCAATTTAACAAATATCACCTATCATGATCACACTATGCATAATTAAGGTTGTGCACCAATGAAATTAAGGAATTGATCATCAATCGTGGGACATGGCATACGAATGACGCCGTCGCACATTCACATCGACAGCACGTTGGCCTTGGTCATGGAGTGGTGTCCAATCACAGAAGACACTGGGCGGTGCAATATACAAGACATGCCCATAATAATACGTACGTGTGGCTACGGATCGCCAGTGATTTTGTCCTAGGGAATGGATAATTTATTGGATAAACTTAGGGAGGTGTCGCTACCTACCATACAGCTATATGTATTATTTTATATAAACACAGTAAAATAATTTATATTGAACATTTAAAACTAATTATTTTAAATCACATTTTTTTAATACATACCTATTAAGTTATAATTATTACTAAACACTTAATAAAACAAGATCAATTTTTGAGTTTTTTTTTTTGATAGTTCATCAATTACATCTCCGGCATCAAGGGTTATTATGTTTTTATAGACAGCTGACGTGGCTA
>NW_019103199.1:0-1629 GCF_001856785.1 Myzus persicae | reverse complement strand
GGAATCTAAATTTAAGTTCCATTTGACTGGATCGGGTCCGGGAATTTGTGATTGGTCATTAAAATCATAAACAGTGATTTGTGCCTAAATAAAACGGAAACATTTTTGTTTTAAAACTGTGACTCGTGAGACATAGATGTCAGATATTTGATTTAATAGATAGTCTTATAAAAGATATAGCAATAGAAGCTCTTAACCACCGAGTAGTTGATAGTTGAACAATACGAGGTGGTTGTTTTCCCTCGTATAATGTTTGAAACAAATCCTTATACCTTAACTGCCTTAAAGAACTATACGAAAACCAATTTCTAATTTCTCTTACCAAAAATTCCAAACTACTTGGCAATTCATCGCATGCATTTGAAGCACATATGTTTAGCGAATGGCAGACACATTTAATTAACTGAAGATGTGGAATTATTTCCTTTAATAATGTAAATAATGATTTATTTTTACCGCATAAATTACTGGCACCATCTGTGCCAATACCTATTAAATTTTGTATGTTTAACTTAGATTTTTCTAAAAATTCTAGAAAAACCGTCTTTAGAATTTCAGAAGTCGCCTTTTCAATTTCAACAAACCCTAGGAAGTCGGTGATTATGTCTAGTTGTACACTACTATAATACCGTACACAAAAGGCCATATATTTATTTGTGCCAATATCTGTGGATTCGTCAAGAATAAGAGAATATGAACTAGCACCTATATCTTCTATCAGTTCATTAAAATATACTGGAGCAATTACATTCATAATTAACATGGAACATTTTGTTCGATGTAGTTCTAAATTCTGGAACTCACTACCACCAATGTTTTTCAATAACTCTCCAAGATGGTCTATGGAACGAATTGCTGAATGATTAGCGATAAACATTGATAATTTTAAATCACGTATTTTTTGTTCATCAGATTTAACAGCAATACCTATACAGTTAAAAACAAAACTATAAATATTCAAAAACCAAGTGACTAACTAACATAAATTAATTGACTAATTAAATATAATATTATGTAAGTACCGAATGAGGCTAAAACGGGCTGTCTTTGAACATCAAAAGAATTGGCTTTATTGATATGTGTTATTGTTTTCGCATGTTTTAAAAGATCAGTTTTATGTGCTTTTAAGGGCACTCTACAGATTTTACAAAACGCTTCACCTTTTCCAGCATAAGCTTCCGATGCACGTTGAAGCCACTCTATAAGAATATAATTTTTTTAAACACCTCTCTCTTGTGACACATTTATAAACATTCATATACATTTATAACTTACTAGAAAAACATGGTAATAATTCCCAATCAGCATTATACTTTTTAGAATATTTCGCATACTTGCCCATGATTTAAAACTATGTAAACATAATAGATAATATGTTATTCTACTGAAAACGGACGACAACAGCAACAGTCAACAACTAACAAATAACTAACCATCACCTGTTATCGGAATATCAATTATTCAATTCGACTATTAAAGTATTAACTATTCCGGTTATTCATTAGTTGTCTTGGATAGTACGATACGACTATAAATAACATAACTAGTAACTACATGCATTGATTTTGTAAATACAACAATATTAAAGTATATCTATTAATAAACAATAATTATTTATTATTATTATTA
>NW_019103198.1:0-1630 GCF_001856785.1 Myzus persicae | reverse complement strand
TGTTTATGGTCAGCTTTCCCTATTGGCTTATCTATGTCTGTTGTGCCACCATATTCAATTTGTGGTCATACCATACCACTGAGCAATGAAAATATGAAAGTTTTATTTTTTGGTAGGTTTCTTTACATCTTGTCATTATTTGGCGTGCTTTATTTGCGGCTATTTTTATTTTTTTTGATATGTGCTGAATTCTTCCACACTGAGCAAAACATACTCTGTCGTAGATAAACATAGTGCCATAGCTAATATACTTTATGTATTGGGATACGCTCTCCATATAAAACCTACTGATTTCCGTGTAATTCCGTTCCCTGTGTTTACTTTTTATGCGTTTTTCTCACAATGTTTTTAATATCTTATAGTTTTATTATAATTAATATTTTATTTAAACAAAGCTAGTTAGGAGCTCATGTTTAAATATTCAAAATACTGTAGATAGGTACTTATGAGTTATTTCAAATTCATCATTTTTCTAATCTTAATCATTCGTTTTTTCAAAAATGATAAAAACACTGGCATAACTGACTATAAATCCATAAAATTTTTTTTTTTTTTTAAACAAGTTTACCACAAAGTATTTATTAAATAGCAAAAATTAATATTGAATTTTAAAAAAATGAAGGGAACAAGGTAATTGATCAAATCACTCTAAATATGTCTAAAATATCAATACGAATTAAGCTAGTATATAATTTGTTAGACAAGTTGAAATTGTTTGTACAAAATCTGTAAGTAGATACCACAATAATATCCTTAAAGTTATCTCAAATTATCATTTAATGATAATATTTTTGATTATAATTATTTGGAAGTACATAATATATTATATACATGTTAGTCCTATAAGTTCTCACAACCTTCTTAGGAAAATCAATTGTAAGTAGGTACTTGATACTTTGGGCAGAGACCCACAGTTTTTCATAAATTCTAGTGCTCATATACTATATGGTTACATTAATATTTATAAAAATAAGTATATTTCAAAGAGATTGAATCAATCTTCGCTCCATAAATTTGCTATTTTATAAATGGCCACACTATTATTGTTATTAGTAATTATTTGTTTGTGCATTGGTAAAAAGCTTGAGAATTCGATACACGTTTTCTCGTGAAACTTTTACACCAGCTACAAAAAAACCGAAAGTATACCTGTACAATATGCGGACACAATATCCACAAGCCACAAAAATTAAATTTACTGCAGCTAGTTGACGCATTTATTAAAAATAGTTTAAAAGCTGTCAAATAAAAACCAATTAAATTCGATTACAGTAACGTTTATTCCTGTGAATCTATATAGTCGACGTCAAGTAGACTCGGCCAAGTGCTATGACATCCAACGTCGGCTGGGTACACGAAGTCCGTGCGGGAAACCTACCCTAACAGGTGGAACACAAACAGGCGTCCATCCGGTCACTCAAGTGTGGAACGAACGCGTACAGTGGCCTACGACACGAGTGCAATAGCAGTGAGAGGGGAGTGGGTCAAACCTTCAGAGCCTGTAGTGACGTTTAAAAGTCGGCGAGCCCCAAACATTTGTTTTAAAACGTTAGAAACTCTATACATTATGGTCCATGCCAATAGCGGCGGAACAAAACATTCGCCGGACGAATCATTTCGTCCGACTTCG
>NW_019103197.1:0-1631 GCF_001856785.1 Myzus persicae | reverse complement strand
AGATCTGTTTTCAAAACAAAAATTTAATCATGTAGGTACAAATTATTTCTATTACTATCAAAGTGTTTCAAATTTTTAATACAATAATATTACTAATTGGTATCTATCTGTTCAAATAAATAAACATTATATATTTTGCTGTATTTGGTCGATACCCCTTATGGTAGGGTTAGACAGTTTGTAGTTCCTAAATGAAGAAGCCCCTCGGTCCGGATGATTTGAAAAAAAATATGTCGGGGTTCAGAACATTTTTTTCATTCCTTGAGTTATTTAGTTATTTTGGGTTTACAAAGAGACAATTAAGAAAAAAATCATCGTTCAAATAAAATATTTTTGGTGGTCCAATTATTCAATCTTCGTGGTCCGGATGTGGAAGTAACCCGCCTATTATCGACCTCTGTTTTAGGAGGTTGAGGATAAAATGAATTAATTATACATCTATCGCATACACAATCAACGATAATATTATTGAATTATGTGTAGAACAGATAATTGTTCTAAAGATGGCATATTGGCATATAATATTAGTAATATGATGACCATTGAAAGCGTAACACTTCATTTGGCATACGTCTTAATACATTCATAATTGTGGTTATATCAATTTTTTTTGCGAATTTGTTTACATTATAACTCTTATAACTCGTTTCGTTTGTATATAATAAAATATGTATAGTGTTTATTGTTGTTTTATGTTTACCTATGATAATGCCATCGTAACATAAAATGTAATACGTATGCATTTTTACCCTATCCAGGCGTCACATGAAGCCTTGAACGGGTATAGAGGGTTTGTTTACATTTATTTTTTCTATATCTAGACTAAGCAAGAGGGTCCGTATCATCCGGTTTTATATTAAACGAGGTTATATTGTGATGCACGGCGATACTACGTGAATTAATATACGAATAGGACTGGGTGGGGGTTTTCACCACGTATTTTTTAATGTACACAGTTACTAGATTGTAAAAAATAAGAGCTGCGCTCAAGTTTTTGCCAGTCTACATCATCATATCATCAGTGATACACACTTCGCAGCCCACACTAAAATTAAACTGTTTATTTTACTGTATGACAAAATAAAAATTCTTATTTTTTTAGTTCTATTATATTTTGAGAGAAACAGAGAGGTTCCAGCGATCAGCTTCAAAGTAACATCAAATGATAACTGAATACAGTTTTTAGGCATACACTAATATGTTTTTCTTATTAAACTAATAATTCTAATGATTCGTATGGTTTGTTTTTTAGGGTATGTAATTATTTGTTTCGAACTGATAAATATCATTGCGTATTATACGTTATATTCAATAAAAAAAAATATATGAGGCGCTTAAGTAATTTTCAAAAATAATATTTGGCCCTTTCCAAAATCCTTGTGAGGACCTACGTGTGTACAATATTTAATGGTACTTTTCTTAGTTGTATAAAAACTAAACATGTTAAATCAATAGAATCATCAGTTAAAATCCCAAATGGTTGTAAACGTATTGGATTGAATGTCAAGTATTGTTAAGTATATCACATGCTATACACCTGTAGTGATCGACAATTATTATTTTGGCCAGTTTCGGAAGTTAGGAAGTTTTCGTCGTTTTCGAGACCTAAAAATGCAATGTACATTAATATG
>NW_019103196.1:0-1632 GCF_001856785.1 Myzus persicae | reverse complement strand
ACTATAACTCCGCTGCACACTGCTCATCAAAATACGAAATCGGTAAACACAAACAAATAGTATAAGTGATATAAAGAACCTTGCAGTACCTACGACAGTGGCGCACACGTTATGGGTCAAGGGGGTCAGTTGACCCCCTAAAAAAAATTGGGTGGTGGGTGGTGGTTGACCGTTATTATAGCCTTAAAGGGTGATGGTGAATATTATAGCTAGGATTTTGTAGACATCTTACTTCTGTAACCTACATCCTACACTCTACAGTCTACAGCAACAACATAAAACCTGTTAATTAAAGTAATATAGTTCAACAATTTATTAGTAAATTAGTAAGTCGAAAACATCAGTCTGTCAATGCAGACGGTTGTCGTCGGTTGTTTACAATGTATGAATGTATTAGGAAAACAGTAAGGAACACAGATAAGCTGGTTGGTTTCTAGAAATTCGCTCAACGACCACGATTACTTATGCCCGCATGATAATATGATTTAATAATAATACCTAATATAGAGTCCTTTGTGTCCCCACTGCCAACAATATTTTATACAAATTACAAAATGTTACAAAAATTGTGGTTTTGCGTGAACAGTGAACATTATTACAGAGTTGTTTTTGTTATTAGTGATTTATTAATAGCAAACTGCGTGTTATCACTTATCGTATTGCCCGTATTGGTAAATCCTGATATAGCGTACTGCTACAACTGATGTCTGCTGTCAACAACCGTTTAGTCAGTACGACTACGGATTTTTCTCATATTATAACTTATCAGTTACCAGTTTGAAGTTTTAAGTTTGCCTTGTGACTTTTGTCTTGCGGCTTGTGAGCACTCTGAATTTATAGTTGTATTTATTTTGATTTATTAATTATTAATCAACCATGCCGATGCCTGTCATCGAAACATGTTTATGTGGTAAAAAAAAAAATAATTTAAATTCGACAAATTGGGGAAGGCATTTAAGTACGTGCAAATCGATAAAAAACAAAAATTCAACTTCAAAATATCTAACTACTTATTTCAAAAGAATTTCGGCGTCTTCTAGCTCTACCGAGTATGATGCAAAAAAAATGAAAAAAACTGGTAAGTACTAAGTATTATGCTAATATGATATTATGATAATATTATGATCTATCATTTATTTTTAGAATTTAAATTTTATATTACCTTCCAATTTTATCTAGGTATATTATATGTTAGATATTATTTACAATTCAGTTTATAAATGGCGTACCTTGCCACCTATTATTCTATTATTGGGTATTCAATCTGAAGAACATGCCAATTTCTAATCATTTTTTTATCTGTTCATATAAAATACTGTATATACGTATGTACTACAGCAGTTGAGCAGTACAGAATACACTATTGCAATAATCGATTAAATTTAAATGATTTATGGGTAACAATTTATTTTAGGTCAGATGTAACATTTATTTTTCTTAGTAGGTATTAAGAAATTATTTATGATTATAGAAGGGCAAAATTTAACAGCATTGGAAGATATTAATGCAATGGAAATGGAAAATGAAAACAAGGAACCTGATATAATTATTCCAGTTCCAGATTTAAATAGTTCAATGGCCACTAATAATATAAATGGTGATCATGACATATCTGGTAAATTATATTATTTA
>NW_019103195.1:268434-303197 GCF_001856785.1 Myzus persicae | reverse complement strand
TTTCAATACTGAAATATTGGACACTGAGAGGAAAAAGCTTTACATTTTTTTTGTTGCTAGCATCAGTTTGAATAGAAAAAGCAATAACATTTTCACTATTTAAATAATCAATTATTTTATGGAGATAAGCTGGCCCTAATACTTCAGTTACAATACTTTCAGCCTTTGTCCTACCTAAATGTAATTTGTTTAACATTTTAAAATCTTTATATATTTTTTTTTCAACTTTTATACAGCAATCTAAACTATTATAAGACAAATTATGTTTAACGGTATGGTAAACTTGGACAAGTTCACAAGCAATTACTTGATTTTCTTCTTTATCGGCAGTAGGTCCTTTGAATCCATAAAAGTCGATAGTTTTATTTTTAAGTAAACTTGACTGTGAACTTTTATGCTTTTTACTTATCTCGTGTTGTTTAATCTAGTTAAATATAAATATATTTCATAGTTACTTTTTACTTAATTTATGAATATTTAAAAAACTTACCGCAGCTATGCCAGAGTTTCCTACAGAAAATTTAACTTTGCATGAATGACAGTAGGCTTCATATTTGTCTTCAGATTTACCAACTCATTTATGTGATTGAATCCAATCATCCTTAAAACATTGTTTTCTTTTAACACGGTTTTTCGTGCTATTTAAATCATCTGAAAGTGGTTCGTCAGCAGACGAATCCTATATATTAAACAAAAAGAAAACCAATATTTATTTTAATAGTTTGTAACAAAGTACTACGTCCTAAATTGTTGACTGAGTTATAATTTGTATTTATTATATTATTAACTTACCATATCAAATGTACGATTTTATTTAATAATGAATAAATAACTAAAATTAATGAATTTTAATACAACTGCAGACAACATGTGACATGTGTTGGTCGTTGACTGTTCGTGAACACTGAAGAAGTGACTAAACCTGGTTTAGTAAACCACTAAACACTAAAATACTAAATTAACTGAAAACAACAATAATATCCGTTCCAAGAATAGAATGACGTGTGCGGCGTGCCGTTTGCGTGAAGGCTGGAAAAACTGATAAGATTAATTCATCGATCGCATTAAACTCATTCGTGGACTCGTGGTAGTGCACGACAGCAACGCTTGCGATTGCTTATAATACTAAAATAATACAAAAATACTAAGAATAATAATAAAATTGATTAATATTAATTGTAATATTGAATACTATTACTTCTAAAATAATAATATTATACAATTTATTAGCGTCCCCACAATATCATTATTCCGTGTTAAGAATAATTGACGAAAATAATTTCCTCAAGTAAATATTATAAGAAATAAAGTATTTTAGCGTACTTTATTAAGACTACAAAGTCCAAAGTACAGAAGTGAAAAAAGAAGTACAATACTTTAAAAAATAGTACGGGTGGCAACCCTGTATGGACCTCGAATAACTCTTTCTTTTAGTTCAAGTCGAAATGATGTAAAAACATTTGAAGGGTCGTCAGGGTGAATTAATGGGCCTGAACTTGTACACTGTGTTTGATTTATGTTGACTATAGTGCCTATAATTTATAGTTACCTTAATGTTAGCAAATAGAAAATTCAACAATGAAAATAACAACATAAATACCTAGCACATATATTCTATATCTAAGATATCAACCACCAGGACAATTTCAAATGTACTATGTACCTACTATTATATTATAAAAACAAGCAACATAAGAAGCTATATAATATGTAAATATAAAGTATGGAGAATATTAGATTAGTTCCTTATAAAAAATAGTACCATAAAAACAATGAACAAATAAATCAATTTTTAATAATTTATTATAAGTAATTATTGATTAGTATACAAATTATAAGCTACAATGCTACATACATACACAATTAATACACCAGTAAGTTAATAATACAACATTTCACTTAATTTAAATACACTGATTGTCTTATAAGTACCTACTACAAACAAAATAAAACACATATTAAATGTTAACAAAAATGACAATGAACAGTTAGTTAACATATCATATTAACAGATAAATTAACTTTAAATAACATAGACACATAGTTAACACATTTAGACATGTTAGACGTTAGTATACACTTAAAAAAAAAATGCTTTACCTTGGTCTCCAGTAGAATCATCAACAGTATCAAAAGGCTTTTTTAGAATATTTTCATCTAGAATAAAATATATTAAAATTAGAGGTTAAAGAATTTAGATAAATCTGCAGTAAACTAGTAAAACTTAGTTTTAACTTTTAAGCTCTAGTAAGATTGCTGTGCAGACTTACCAGCAGATTCCGATGGGAGTTCTGTTTCAATAGATGTATTTTCTAAACATGAATAAAAAATAATAATAATATTATTATAACAGATTAGTTTCAATTAAAAATGTGAATTGTTAAATAAATGTTAAGTGTAAATGTTGATTTCACATAAATAATTAAATAATGCAGATATCTGATATATATCATATATTATTATGTTAGTAAAGCATTTTTTTGTCATTTAGGTACTTAGGTAACAAGTATCATTAAGTATTAACAGTAAAAGACTTTTATAGAATAACTATATTCAAATAATTAATTAATTTAGTAATTTAGTTATATTTAAGTAAAAGTAAAATAATAAAACATATTAATTTTAAGTTCTAGAAAACTTTTTTGCAGTGGTGCACTTACCAGCAGATTCCGATGGAAGTTCTGTGTCAATAGATGTATTTTCTAAGTAAAAATCAAATAATTATGTTATAACTAAGTAGATTCAATTTAAAAAAATGTTAGTTATTAAATTAACGTTATTCATAAAATGTTTATTTGTTAGGAAAACAAAATATTTTACTTACCATTTATTTGTAAGATTTTTGTACAAAACCTGTCCAGAGACCCTCGGATCTTATTTATTTCTTCATTTTTTTTCTGTGCTTTTTTCCTTTTTGTGGAACCACTAGGGTAATTATTGGTCTTCTGAGACATTTTAAATTTTAACAACAGAACTTAATAATGTCAATAAGGAATAAATTAGTCTAAACACTCTAAACGATTAACGAATTATGTCAAAAAACATCGGCTCGTCGAAATACAGTTCAACTTTTCATGGTAAACGTTCTATTGTCTATCAGTAACGTTTGGCGGTAAAATCACAGATATGAGATAACAAAACTTAAAGCTTATCTATCCAACCACTAACCAGTACCATATTATAACAATGATAGTAGTAATACTTATTAAATTATGCCATGATTACACATCGATGTTGACATGATACCGGACTCAGTTATAATAATAATATGGTCTTTGATTACAAACTATAAAAACAATAATAATTATTCTATTCTTGCAACATAGATAACAATATCTACGTGTTACGCTTTAGTGTATTAATATTTAATAGTTAAGATTATCTTGCGGGTCGCGAGAAAAGTGAAAACTAAAATTTTTATTATTTTTTCTAATAATATAGAAGATATCAAAAATGTTTTGGTATATCATATATGGGCCCCTCACATAAAGCCGCAGACTATGCAGCGGCATACCCTGCATACCCTGTGCGCACGCCTATGGCTTGAACAATTTAAAAACAAGATTTTTATCTGAATCTGAATCAGAAGTACCTTGAACAGATGTATATATTATATACATATACAGATATATATATATTGATTTCTCATGAATCCATTTTCTTATTTTGCTGTAATTCGAAAACGAATAAAGGTACCTAAAAATTTGATATTTACACTATATGTTTATTTTATTAATATATTTTAACACTTCTTCAGTTGTGTATGGATATTTAAAATTTGAATTTTTTTCCATAAATACCAATTAAATTGTCTTCGTTGAATTGAAAATTTGACACTAGGTTCTTCATAAGTCATTGGCAGTTTAAAAATATTAAATTACATAGCCATGTTTTTTTTATGAGCATTTAATGCTCAAATTTTGATTAAATTTGTCAAAATAAAAATTACAATTATTTAGTAGTTAAAAATGAATAAATTGTTCAATTATAGCTAGTAATTGATAATTTAAAACAAGGTTCCATGGAAGTTGTGACATACTGTAACAGTGTAACCGAAAAATCTAACAAATATGTAGATAAAAACGCAGTTTTTTTAATAACATTTGAATGTCGAACTTAGACAAAATTAGATATCTAAAAAAAGATTAATATATACAAATATATATAGATTTATATATTAATATAACTATTAAAATAGTTAGCTGGGTCAAAGACCTTGAATATTCAATAAATTTTTCCAATGGTTTCTTATAAGTTGTTACTTTAATAATTTAAAAATATTAATGTTATACACAATAAAAGCAGAATGTTTTGTTACAAACGTTTGGAGTTCAAATTCTGACAATATTCTTCAAAATCACCAATATTTTCAAATTATTTTGTTGTTAAAATGTATATAAAATTTTCAATTTTCAACTAACTGTTAAGGTTTGAAAATGTAATACAAGATTACTTGTAAATAGTTCATTTTCGAACCAAATAAACTATAAGTATATTGTCACAATTCAAAATTAAAATTAAAATAATTAAAAAAGATAATTTTAATATTCAATAATAAAGACAAATCATAAATAAGACACATCAAATTTGGACGATATTAGACAGATATATAAACAAAGTATATCAATTTAATTGTTTCGTTGTGATTTAAAAATTTTATTCGTGGGTACCTACGAGTAACTTTTAAAGTATTTTATATTATATTTAATACATACATGGACATTTTCAAATACAATATTTTCTTTCAAAATTGCATTCAACCTGGTATATTGTGTTTTTAATCTTAAAAAAAGCGAGTAGGTGGATGTCGCTTTGCTGTACATTATAGGTGTCTAGAAGATTTCTATACATTGTAATGGATTTTATTAAATTTGAATTAAATGATATAATATACGAAAAACGATTCTCAGTAAAGACGGTATTTCAGTCTAGAATATTTTATATTGTTATTAGTAAAAAATCGACAAAAATTCATCGTTTGTGTAATTTTGTAATCGAATTTGTTGAATCTATATTTTCAACGGTTAATATTTTTTTATTTTGGAAAATCTGTAACTTGAAAGTAGCAAGTGAAAAACGTTTTAGTGTCGTACAACATCTAAAAACTGACAAACACATTAGAAGTTCAGCACGTTTAGAAAACAAAGAAACAAATAATGTGCAACAATTGGTTAGAAATCAAAACACAAAACTATCTGAATTCAATTTAGATTTATGTAAAGCCTGGCTATCTGGAAAATAATACACCACTATATAAACTACAAAACACTCATTTTAAGAGTTACTTTTTTTTAGAGTTTTTTTAATTTTACTTTTTGTTACCGGCGCAGCACCATATATGGCCCACATTACATGTTTGGCTCATCGTCTTCACAGGGTTGCAGAATGCAGAGGAGGTTCGTAACATGCTTCCAAAAGTAGACCAACTAATTTCAAATGTTAAAAAAACTTTTTTTAAAAGCACCACATCTAGTCCAAATTTTTAAAAACGTAGCTCCTGAAGTAATGCTACCACCAGAATCTATAATTACTCGTTGAGGGACGTGGTTAGATACAACAGACCATTATTGTAAACATATACAAAGCATTCGAAATGTTTTTGTGAAGTTGGATGACGATTAAGCTGCTATATTAAAAGTAAAAAATATTTTGGATGACTAACTATTAGACTCAAACTTGGTTTGTATTACAGTAAACTTTGGAATTATGTATAGCTAAATCGATTACACAGCTTGAAACACGTGGATTAAAACTAGTCGATGCAATTAACATTGTAAACAAAATTATAAACGATATGAACATAATTGATACACAATCGAAGAGTATAAAATCAGTAGTGGAAAAAACTTATAAAGTATTAGAAAAAAACAAAGGTTTCAATATGCTTCGTATACTTTCAAATATTTTAAATGGCACTGAGGAAAACATCGATGAATAAGGAGATTTGAATGCTAGTGAAATGGTTTACTTCAAATTCGCACCGATCACGTCAGTGGACGTCGAACGGAGTTTTTCGCAATATAAGAATCTACTGACAGATAAAATTCGTTCTCTGCTATTTGAAAATACCAAAGAAATGTTAATAATTCAGTGCAAATCTAATTTAGGTGAGATAAATATTTGTGAATAATTCAAAAATTATTTTAAAATACCTTTTTTGTTTTATTAGGTACAGAATAATAATTAAGAAGAATTTGATCCAAAATTCAAAACAAAATTCCAAATTAATTTAATAAAATAAACATAGTTAAAACTTATAGTGAATATTAATAAAATTAATTTTTTTAAGTGCATATTTAACCGCATATTTTAATTTTTTTGATGCATAAGTGCATATTATTAAATGCATCCTTGATGATTTTTTAGCGCATGAAAGTCCTTGCTCAAGTTATTACTAACTATCAATATTTAATACGGTAGCCGGTAAGTTGAATTAATATTATTACATTTTTATTCTTATATTATTCTTACATTATCAGTGATACTGTAAAAATATTAAATACACTATTATGTAAAATGATGCTGTTTTGGAACCGAATTACAGAAAAATAACAAAAACGTTCTTCATTGTGGTGATATGTAATTTTTTCAAATTTAAACTTGAAATGTCTGTAAAAAATAAGTATATTTATATATTTTTTGTATTTTTTTAGTTACTGAAAAAACTGCTTAAGGGGAACCTTGTCTTAAATTTTTAACCCTTAGCTATAAAAATTGAAAATTGTATTAATTTTTTACAACAAAATCATTTTTCAATATTTTTCAATTTGATAAATGTTGTCAAAATTTGAAATTGAAATGCACATAAAAAAAATGATGAGTATCTATTTTTAATATTTTTCAATTGCTATTGTGACAATATATATATATATATATATATATATAATAACAATTTCAATATTATATCATGTATTAAACTTTTTTGCTTTTTGACTCAACCAATATAATTTTGTTGACATTGCAGTATATGACTTGATGAAATAAACATATGGTGTAAATTTGAAGTGTCTATAGTCATTCGTTTTTGAATTACAACAAAATAAGAAAATCGCTACAGAGGAATCGAGTGAATACAAAATGGTGTAAAAATGTCAAGGGTTACCTCGCCATTCACAATTTGGTAGTTAAGTTTGCATTTGGTGAATACGGTTGGATACATATGGATTGAACGTGTCGTGGGGCACTGAAAACCTCTATAAAACAACTGAAGAATCCGTCCACGCGAATGTGTCCTCAATATTGTGAGATGCATGCGTGTAACAACAAGTGCACGTGACTCATCCACCGCATAAGCAACACGGCAACATTTAGCTACAGTCTCGGTACGGACAACGGTTTAAGTAGAGCTAATTTTATTTTCAACCCGACCCAAATGGCTGCGAAGCACGGGAGGCATAATGGATTCGCAGAAATACGAGAGGTACGACAAATCAATATTCATTAAATGTGGATTTATATACGTGTTGTCATGATGATCAAAGTGCGTAGAGTAAATATTTATACTTAATTAACTTATAACATAGTACCTAATATGTAACGCATCAATAATTATAATATGTTTATTAACAGCAATCGTATCTGACACGATGAAAATTATTTTCATATTATTAATGTCAATTAAAGTGGCATATTTATTTGAACCTCTTGGGTTAAATTCGACTTATAATAGCAACACAGGACTTGTATTTAATGGTCAAAAATATAATCCTGAAGAATATCCATACGTAGTATCTATTAAAATACATTCACTTAATACTGTGGTGTTCAAAAGCATATGCACAGGTACTTTAATAAAACCATTGTACGTATTGACTTCGGCATTATGTATTTGGGGACAACAACCATCGCAGTTCGAAGTGAGTATACGCAAGCAGCATTTTCATTATAATTAACGAACTATAGTCCAGAAGTATTCAAACTGTCCATCACAGCTCCTATTAGCGTAGTGACAGTTGGCAAAGGGAGCTGCATCAAAGAACCAGAAACCGAAATTTAAGTAGATGATAGCCAATATAGGCATAGCTATAAACTGATAGTGAATATAAATTTTATCATTTTAGCGATTATGGAAACGATAACGAAACACCCGTGAAAATTTCAATTACCTAGTTTCATTTCTAGTACTATAAAAGTTTCTTTTTCTTGACTACGTGGTAGCCGTAAAATATTGTGAACACGCCTTAGCCCTTAGGGCCACGGAATGAAAAAAATTGAATACCTCTGAACTATACATTACATCATCAATAAATACAAAATTAAATACATGGTTACTAATATTAAGATGTCTATGATTAGGTATATGTTGGACCTTTTTTAGACAATACAGATTTTCGACTGGTATCCAAAATAGACATCCACGAGCGTTTTAACCAGATTACGAATACTTTGACGGCAGACATAAGTTTGCTTAAAGTAAGGTCTTAGAGTGCTATTTTTTTGTTAAACAATGAATATTGGCTGTTTGCCTGTTTATCCGTATTTAGCCGTCCATAAAGAAATTACACTCTTGCAAGCAATAGCATAACCAGAGTTAACCTCCAACTACTCCATATTGTAGTCATGTTTACTGTACGACAGTGGTCATCAAACTATGGGTCACAACCCAATTTTGGGTAGCGTAAAGATTTAAGATTGAGTCGCGATAACTGTCTTAGTCTACTGTTTAAAATTTAAAAAATCCAAATTTATATATTTATAAACCTCTATGTATAAAAGAAAGTTACTTTAGCAATCATAAACGCAGAGCCGAACCTATTTCAGTTATCGAATTGAAATTTTGAAGATGGATTTAAAATATAATGTCAAGTTACACTAAGAATGGATTTTTCAAAATTTTGATTTTAAAGGGTTGAAATCTGCAAAAATAAATTGTTTACTTAGAGTTTTATGGAAAACACCGAATACCTCAATTATACGAATGGGGTTAACAAAAAAAAAATAATACTCTGCTTATCGATATGCGATAAACTTGTTTAAATATACAAATTATAATAATAACTATTGAATCATTTTTTAACAACAATATAGAATCATCAGAATCATTTGTAAATATTATTATTATTATAATTATAATTATTTTTTGAAAAGATTTTTTGAAATTTGACCTCGAAGGGGATAAAACGGGTTTTTTTATATAGCTATATATAATACAATGGCAACGCCGTGACGGGACAGCTAGTATTATATTATGGGTATAAATGTTAGGCATGACTCAAAAAAATTATTTCATATGATATCGGATAAAATAATTTTAGAGTAAACAATACAATTCAATTTTATATTTGTAGAATTTAAGAATGGTACTTAAAGCTGGGTAAAATAACGCGAGTTATCACTAAGCCTTAATCGATAAAAAATTCGGTTATTTATCTATAAATTGGATATATTATTTTCATAAATTACTGCTTTGTCGTCGTGTTCAGAGTGAATATCGATGTATTATAAATTATAAATGTTAGTTGCGTTCAGTCTAGTGATCTAGCCGTATTAAAGAAGTGTGGTCTAAGTTCTTTTTCCTAACATATAATTATTTTGGATAAATTTGTTATTCGGAAAAGTGGCGGTAGAGTGGGTGATGAAAAGGCTTACATATCTCATTAATTTTCGTTTGTATTATTACGGGGACTTTTTTTCTGTATCATAACATTTATATTTTTTTTGTTATTACATAAAATGACATAATAAAAATTATATAGAAAAATTTTAATTTTAATTTATTCTGTTATAAAAGCATTTCTATAACGGTATACCAAGACATTAAGCAATTTTAACTTTTTTTGGGTTAACAAAGCTGGCATTGATCGCATTAACTGTGTAGTAAATAAAATCTGTCAAAAATCGAGTTTGAAGACCACTGATGTACGGGATGTAACTGCAAATGACCTGACGAAGTAAAAATTAAAAATGGATACTAGTTTAAAGAATGAAAAAAATTATGAATATTATATGGACGATAATTAATTAAAAATTAACTTATGTTACCAAAAATTATATTTTGAAAACAGTTATTACGTTAGCAAACAGAAGAATTAAAAAAAAAAATTGTTACAAACTAATCAACTGAAATAATAAATAAACCTTCTTGGATAAATAATTATTTCACTCCTGAGTTCATTTTCAAATAGTAGCATAATTATAGGTGAAGGAGATATGTGGGCTGGACTCCCCCCCCCCACAGGTATTTCTTTTTGGAATTGATTGCCGTATCAATCTAATTTTTTTAACCATATTTAAGTACTTATTTCACTATACATATTACAATTTACAGGTATTAAGTAATATAGTTTATTTTATAGGAATAATTTATGAAAATCTGAATCCCCTATTCTAGCCGTATAAAGTACATAACTAAAATAATGTTACTGCGTAATAAACACTTATCACTATTGCACAGATATATTGAAATGCGGCATATACCATTAATGCAGCTAGCTTTCAAGCGATTATTGTAAATTTTTTTGTAAACCTATGTACTTCACCGAGAACATCACATGAACGATGATCCAATCAGAATTTGTCGGTCATATTGCTCTGCCACACTCTGTACCTAACTACCAAGGGTGGACCGAGATCCATTCTACGCACTATTATTGAAAAAAAATCGGTCCTATATCCTATTAAAACCTACAATTTTAGACTTTGGTACTTCACCAATCACAATGATAAATTAATAAACGGGTGATAAATGTATTTAAAATTAAAATTTGTTTGAGGCAATATTAATTGTTTATTATTTATATTGTATTTAAAATCGTTAATCATAGATGATATCTAGAGTACAATGCCTTAAAAAATGCATTTTAACTGCAACAATGTCCTCAAAAATGACCAAAAAATTGTTTTAACATTTCTTGAATATGAACAAAAACATGAACTTAACGATTTAAACTCGATTATCATGTAACACCGGCTAACCAATTAGTTGTTAGTGATTAGTTTATAAAAATCATAACTAGTACAATCAACGTATGATGAATAGTTGAAGCGTAAATTTTGAAATTCCCAATTAAATTAAATCCAAAATATAAATATCTGTACATAAATCATGTATAAACGTGCAATAAGAATCAATAAAAATTACTTGAAAATTATAACGATTATTGCTGAATAAACACTAATAAAAATGCAAAAAAAAGTTAAATAGTTTTAAATTCTTTGATGTACTAGTATGAAAGGGATTTTGTACTCGAAAAGCATTGGCGGGAAGTTTCCAAAAAATAATGCATTTTGCATTTAAGTACGGACCCTATATGGTTATAACTGAAAAGCATTTAAGGTTGAGTTGAGTGGAGTGGATTATGTTGGTTTACTGCAAAGGTGTACTAAATAGATTAATAGAAGAGGTCCTACAAAAATTGTCAACAGTAATAATATTATACCATGTGGATTATTTTGTACCAGCCCGGGGTACATTAGATGACTCCGGCCCACTGTGCAATTGCACAGTGGCACAGTGACCCAGTCTAACTACAGTACCTATATGGGTACTACATATAATATAGAGTATCGTGTGTAACCTAAATTCTTATAATATAATCAATATATTATGTATATGCCAAATACCACTCGCTCACTCACTCATTTATCGTTACATTTCAAAAACTACAAAACATATGGACTTGAAAATGGAATAGTAGTTCCTCCTAATGATCTATATATGCAATAAGAAAGGATTTTATAATATTCGCATTTTGAAGAGGTAATTGTAGAAATTACTATTATTATTTTCTTTTTTACGAATGGTTACCATTTGTTACTCAAGCAGATCAGATACAAGCATACATCAAATTGTCATGCTTATGACCTAGGATAAAGAATTATATAATATATATATATATCATAAAACCAAAAGTATGTGTGCAGCATATATTCGTTCAAACGTGTCAATAACATTGGTTCATTGATATGCACATCTCTGTTTATGAATTCTGGTTACTCATATGCTATTTGAATGTCTCATTTGCAGTAATATATATTACTTCTAAAAAGTTACTGCTATATAAATCTATAGCGTTTTATCCTTGCTACATAAATATTTTGATTCTTCATTAAGTAAATTGAATGTTATTATGTTTATAATTTATAACATACTATTAAAGGTGATGGGCACTATTAATTAACTATTCTACTGCATAATATACCAAAATATTTACTTCATGTACATACTCGTATTTTTGCATTTGAATATATTATGATACAGTATTAGTATTATTATTTTATTCAGCTTAAACGCCCATTCAAAAATGTTAAGAAATATATACAAATTGGTGGAAACAAAAAAGAATTTGCAGACCTCAACCCCATACAATGTGTTTGTATTGGATTCGGTGCTGTTGATACAAAAAAAAAAGTAAACCCAGAAGGAGCTATGATGACCACTAAGGTCAGACATGGTAAAGCAGCTTGTAGAAATCCTAATAAGTAATAAACACAAATAATTCAGTTATTATTTATAGATCTTATAACTGATGATTACAATATCTGATTATTTTTTAGCAATTTTGTAAGGAGAACGTGGGCAGAATATTTATGTGCGACTACCCCAATGACGTCGATGGTATGTCTAGGAGACATCGGAGGTCCATTGATTTGCCACGGAAAGCTCTATGGAATATTCAGTTATTATTATAATTACTCAGATCCGAACATAAAAGGAGCTAATAGCATGATGAGATGTGGAGGTCCTAATATGCAGACTGTGCACGTGTTCTTACAATTTTATTCAAAATGGATAAATAAAAAAATAAATAAAAAGAAAAAGAATTCCGGGAATATGCTTAAAGTACACCTTACATTGCATACAATCATAGCACTATTAATGTATGGAGTGTTGACTAGTATTTTAAAATAACAAAATGTAAGACATATTTTTATCAAATAAAATCGTGTTTTTATGACGTATTTGTAACAGTCTGGTCCAGTAATTTCTAGGTCATAATTATTAATTTGAAACAAAATAGGCACTAATTTTTTTATTCTGTTACCTAAAAGTGAAAAGTAAAAATTAGCTCCATAGTTAAAAACAATATATTATACAATATATATATTCTTACTTTATTCAGTGTTCTTACTTGTCGTGCCTTATCAATTAGTAGGTAACTATTATGAAATTGTACATTTTGATTCACCTATTGAAATTATTTATTTTAAATCATTGTACGTAATATCATGTTAAAACTAAAAATGTCTTTGCTGTGGCACACCCCTTGGCCTGTAGCTAATTGTACGACTTTTATTCATTCTGGGGCTTTGTTTAATGTTTAAGTTAAATAATTTATAATAGAATAAATACTATCTACGAATGATAACCCACGAGGATGCGGTATGAACAAATTTAAATAACCAGTTAAATATAACAACTGTTAATAGTGATATAAGTCTTAACTGCCAACTAATGTTCAAGCAATCGTAATAGTGATAATATTAATTTTGATTACAAGGAATTTATTTGCACCTTTTCTTATAAGAAACTAAAGGCAAAATTTCCTATTATTAAAAATTTAATTTCAAATTATGTTTCTAACTCTATTATAATTTATAGTTAAAGATACATATAAAAATTGAAAATGTAATGAAAAACAAATTTTTATTTTTAAAATAATAATCTTTTAGTTGAAACATAAAAAAAATGTTCTTGTGAAACAAAATTAAGTACCAAAGTACAATTATAAAATATCCAATGTACATTTTTATGAATTTATATTTTGCATAACATTTTTTTCTATTTTTTTATGGGTCTCCAAATATTAAGGACTATTTAAGGGAAAGTGGCTCATTTTCTTCATCGCAAACCAAATCCTGCTCACTTCTATGACCTCAACATGTTTTTTATTTACATCCCTGGTGATTCACAAATTTTCAAACTGCATTTGCAATAACGTATAATTGTATACAATTTGTCCGGAGTTAATTGGACCACTGGAAGAGAGGCCCCCTTGTACTCAGCTTCCACCAACTTGATTTTTATTTCTCGAGATTCATGATGATTTCCGTTTACTAACTTCGAAACACCCATATTAAGGGGAATAATAGAGGTTATTAACACTCAAAAGTATGTTAAATTGTTTTATTTGGGGGTTTGAAGTTAGGCTAACGTTTAAATTTTGATTACAACTTATATGTAATATTTTGAATTTAAAACTCTATGTAGACATAGATAAAATTTAAAAAGCCGGAAGTGGATGTCATTCTGCTGTACATAGGTGTCTAAGAAGTCACTGTAATGTATGGTATTAAATTTTAGTTCAATTATACCATATCATTGTATACGAAAAACGATCCTGAGCGAAGACGGAATGTCAGTCTAGGATATTTTTTATTGTTATTACTTATTATTAATATGGTAGCCGGTAAGTGGAATTAATATTATTTTTAAATTATCAGTGATGCTGGAAAAATATTAAATTAAATTATTAAATTGTTCTGTTTTGAAACCGAATTATAACGAAACTAGCCGATCCCGCGTACTTCGTTGCCAGTTAAAAATAACATCTTTATGTAACAGACTTGATGATGATAACAATGCAGTATATTATCAGGTAGGCAATCCACCTGCAGTGGATTGCACACCCCGCTAGGTGCATACTTTATTACTATCTATATGATTATATGAATAATATGTTTTATTTTAACTTTATTTTGATTGTTAACGCTCCGATGGGTGCAATTATTCAGCATCCTTGGTAGGCAATGTGCGATGATTCTATTTGATGCATGCTTAAACCTGTTCTCCTCTAATATATTATTAATCAACTAATCATTTTCAATTGCGTGGAAAAGAAAAAGATCAAAATAAAAGGTAAGTCAATATGAATACTAAATATTCAATATACAGTTTCTTTCATGTAATAATAGTTATAAAATAATATATTACATTTTATTCTATAAACTATATAAGTTCTATAAAATCTACATATTATTTTGAATTTAAACAATAAAAAAAGTACAAAATATAGGTACCTTACTTATACTAATACTTATGTAGTGTGTAGTTTATGTAATAGGTACTGGAAATAATATCATTACAAAAACATTGGTAAAAAAAATACCTAATAGTAAACAAGCTCAAGTTATAATATCTAATATCTAATATATTTGAAATGTTTAGATAATAATGAAATCAATGTCATTTTGTATGATAAAAATCATATCGATGAAAATCAAACGGTAAATTATGATCCTGAAAAGACTTGGATTTTTTGTGCTAACCGTTTAGAATCAATATATAATGATTTAAAAAAATTCACAAACATTTTAAATGATATCAAAATTTCAAAATTTCCAAACCCAGTTACATTTTTAATCAATAGTATTCAATATATAACTAGTATTAATAACGAAATGACTAATTATATATAATAATAAACTTATCAAAAGAAAATCTAAAAGTATTTGTTGCAACTCTCATGTATACCTAATATTTGGCGGGTTCCATTAAAAATTGAAGAAACAACAGTTGAAAATTTAACTAAGCACTAAGACATTTTACCTTTTTCCTCCAAAGGGCCGAGGTGGTGAACTTATGGATTTTGATGCAGTAGCTGCCGAGTGGGAAATATTATGCCATCAATGTAAAAATACTGAGACACTTATGCAAATTATGGAAAAATCAACCAAGTTACAGAAACTTTTACCTTAGGTAAACTGGTTATGTCGCCTTACATTTACAGCTCCAGTAACTACAGCATCCAGTGAACGAACTTTTAGCAAATTTAAGTCGATCAAACATAATTTGCACTCTACAATAAGTTAAAATCGTTTAAACTCATTAATAATTTTAAATTGTGAAATAGTTAAATTTGTATTATTTGGTTGACTCCTAAATAATATACTTTAATGTTTGTAAATTAACCACTTCCCTTCTTCAATACGGTCATACAGTCGGCAAATTTTTGGATGCACCCCTCTAAGTATTTATCTTAAAACCACCCCTGGTTTTACTTGATATTGTATATCTTTAATTTGTACCATTGCGAGTTCCGCGACTTAAGTTTGAATGTATAATTGCTGGTATTTTTAAAAACAAAAATATTCCATCAAAACTCCTAATATTATTGCAATTTGCAATGCTTTGTTTTTTCATGTCATAATATGTATGTGTTAAGGTGTATGACCGCAGTAGGCGAATGTTGACAGTCACCGGTGTAGGTTGACATATACTAAAAACTGTAGTGAATGTTGACGAAATTGTCTTAATGCGTTCATACACCGGTGATTGTTGACATTTACAGTCAGTGTTTGGTAAATGTTGACCACACTTGAAGCACAATGTATGTAAAAGGTATTTTTGTATTATTTTGTAAAATTATTAAGATGTTATCGCCCAGCCACAATATGCATTGGAGACGTTTGGACGTTAGTAATGTTATCGCATGAGACAATCCTATTGTCAATCGTTTACTAGATAATATTTTAGTGGTCGGGGTGATATGCCACACCGACAGCACGGAAGCTTCCCAAATCAAAAGGTTTAAGGTATCGTTAAGGATTAATAAGAATGAACACACAAAGATAAATATTGTGATGATATTTATTCTTAATATTTAAGTAGAGAGGTTTACATGACACGAGGTTCCGCATAGACGGGTGATAAAACGGTGTACGGATTTTAACCGCGCGCGTAGGTCGTTTATGGCAAAGTTGTCGAGGCGACGGGCGACGTAAAAGTGTTAGGCTCGAAGCCGGCGGTGCTTCGAGCGGGTAGGCAACGGCTTCGGCCGATAATCGCGGGTTATTAATAAGTTTGTACAATGTAAGAAGGGCAAGAGTAGGGACATAATATAATTCACATAAAACACAAGAGTACAATCACATAAAACGAGGAACATCGGTTGCGGTAACAAAATAATTAATAGTAATAATTGATAATAATAATTGATGATAATAATTAATAACGATAATTGATGACAATAAAAATATGTGTAAGTGTGGGACAAGGGCACCACAATAAAATAGATAATATAAATATACCCTCGTCAGTATCGACGCGTATTCTAAACCGAGCGCAACAGTTTAGTGTAATACAACGGCCTTAGTGTAATATTTTATTAATGTTATATTCGAATTAAAACTAATAATGGATAAAAGTATAAAAGATATTTTTTATAAAAAGTTTAGTGCACTTCTATTTAAAAAAGGGAAGATAATTTTTTTTATTTAAGCACTGAAAAATGTAATAAATATATAAGTGAAGTTATAAATGCTAAAGCAAAAAAAATAAACAACGAAGTGATTACAGACGATTAAATCGATTTGACGTTATGGATATTATAGATAATCATAAACTAATCGTCCCGTTAAAAGCAGGGGAAACTAAAATTATTTACTATGTAAAGAACGAAGAACTATACGACATTATGTACGAAGCTCATATAAAAATTGGTCATGGCGGGCGAACCAGAATGATGAACGAATTGCAAAACAAATTCAAAAATATAACATATTAAGTTGTTATGTTATTTTTAAGTTTATGTGTTCAATGCCAAACCAAACAAAAAGTTCCGAAAAAAGGTATTGTAATCAAACCTATTATAAGTCGTGAACTTAATTTCCGGTGTCAAGTAGACTTGGTAGATATGCAAACTTGCAAAGATGGTGAATTTAAATTTATATTAAATTATCAGGATCACCTTCCCAAATGTATTCAATTAAGACCTCTAGAATCTAAAACTGCAGAAGAAGTTGCACGTGACTTATTAAATATATTTCTTATTTTCGGTGCACCAAATATTTTACATTCCGACAATGGACGAGAGTTCGTAAATAAAGTTATATCAGAGCTGTGTTCAATGTGGGATGGTGTGAAAATTGTGCATGGTAAACCATGCCGCAGCCAAACACAAGGATCCATCGAAAGGGCAAACCAAGATTTCCAAAATATACTGAGAGCTATGATGGAAGATAATGACACTACAAAATGGTCAGAAGCATTACCATTTGTCCAATTTGCGAAAAATACGACGTATCATCAAGGTATTAAGCAAACGCCATACGAAGCTATGTTTGGCACTAAAGCACAAAGAGGTCTTTCAACATCTTCTCTTCCACTAGAAAAAATAGCAACAGAAGAGGAGTTAGAACAAATACTTCAGTCTATAAGTAAGTATAAATTATAAAATGTAATTAAACATATTAATATGCAGTGACACTTTGTATGCATAAAGTGTGATCGATATATAGTAACTAAATAAGAATTTTTTTGACAGCCCCTCAAATTGACCTAGAAAATAAAGGAAGTGATGACAATGAAGTAGAGGAAGAGTCTAACGGTAAAAGCTACTATAATCTTGACAGTCAAGCAAATAATGATGAAGATAATCTCAGCGAAAAAAGTGATGACAAAAATCAAAACGAATTATTAAGTAAGTAATTTAAAATAATAATACCTATTACAAAAATAATTCAAACAAATATTTTGTATTTAAAAGACATAAATGAAAGGAAGGAGAATACAATTAAGAATAGAGCTTTGGCACTAAATGGACTTCAAACACGAGCAAGTGTAATGCTGCGATCGTCGAACCAAAAATTTCCGCCTGCTCGAGTAGGTGATACTGTTCGAGTGCGTGTTCCAGATATCGATCGAGGACGTATGGATTACCAAAATATCTTGGCTGTTGTAATGGACGTTGATAATGACTTAGTAATAGTTTACTGTGTTGTAATAAATAAAACTTAATAAAGCTTATACTACCTAAACTTAAATATTAAAAAATTAATTTGTTTATATTTATTTATGAATTTATTAGCTATCTATTTGATTATGTATTACAGTAAAACCTCGTTAAGACGCTCTCGAAGGGGAAATCGTAAAACCGAGGAATATGCGGGATAGTGTTATAGGTGATATCCCGCTTATTACGCTCTTGAAGCGTAATAGGCGATATCCCGCATATTACGCTCTTAAAGCGTATAAAGAGTAATACGTATAATATAAAATAAATAAGAAAAATGTTCATAGTATGACTTGTTAAGTATTACACAGTAACATAAGTTGTATTTAAAATTAATAAAAAAAAACATCAAATATACATACAATAAAATTACCTAATACATATTAGGAACATATTTTTTAATTATTATTGTTTTGGATTAAAAAAAGTGGTAATGGTTGGTTGTTTCAATACATTATTTTTATAATTATTCAATAAGAAATTGTCCACCCTACCTAGATATAGAAGCATGTTTTCGGAGCCATCAGTTGCAGTAAGTGCCTGTCTCAATATAGATATCGATTGTACAGTACTAGCCATTGACGGAAGTGGTGGAATGTATTCTTCCTCATCATCATTTGGCTCATCTGGTTCATCGTTTACTGTAGCCTGATTGATAATTTCTTCAAGTTCTAGGGCCTCGTTCGTTATCAATTGGTCATCAATGGATGTGTAGCCAGGATAAACCTCCTCAAAGTCCCGAAATTCGTCTGAGTCCAAACGTGAGGGTCTTCTTGTGAGACGTTACCAAAGTAGGCTTTGTTGAAATAGTTTTTAATAACTTCTGGTTTTATCTCATCCCACGCGATTGAAACATAATGAATAGCATTTAAAACATTTATTTAGGGGATTTTGAGGATTTCTTCATCGGTCACAGATTCCATTTCTAGTAAATCAATTACTCGGTCGATAATAGATAAACGTTTCAACAAAATTCTTATCGCTGAATGTATTAATCGGGTTTTTTTCTATTTTAAAAGGTTTGAGAAGCCAGAAATTAGAGCGTATTATGCGGGATTACGTATTATGCGGTGGCGTATTAAGCGTGGTTTTTTCAATGTTAAAAGTGTACAAGTACCTGGGACCGGGAAAAATCCGCGTGTTAAGCGGAATGGCGTGTTAAACGGGAGCGTCAACGAGGTTTTACTGTATGTTGTCGTTGTCCCACATGTCAACATTCACTAAATAACTATTGCGCATGTCAACAAATACTGGTAAAAGTCCGCATTGTGAGATATTTGAAATAATTGATAACATTCACCAAAATGATTAGTGAATATCGACATACACCGGTGACTGTCAACATTTACTGCCATGCGGTCATACACCTTAACGAATGTATTTTATCGTTTAAAAGTTATATTGATACTAATATTCGGTAACCATAGTGTTGTTGTAAGCTCAATTAGTATTATTATTGTTATTATTATTATTATTATTATTATTATTATTATTATCAATTTATACTTAAATATTAAAAAAAATTTTGTGTGAGAAACCCTTTCCACCTAGGGGTATGAAAAATGGTTTACATCTCTCTCTGAGACCTATGTACTTAATATACACAAAAATTTCATGAAAATCGGTATAACCGTTTTGGAGGAGTTTGGTAACAAACATTTTTCATTGTGACACGAGATTTTTATATATTAGATGGATATAAAGATAGATTGTGGAATTTACTTGTCAAAACAATTTAAATTAACACTCAGATCAAACACATAATTAGATGGGCAGAAAGTTATGGCAACTCGCAGGTCGCAGTGATGTAAAATATGTATATACAACTAGATATACTGTAGGTATACAATTTATATGTAAAAAACTTATTTTTTCCGATTTCAACACATTAAAATCAAAATTTTTAGAAATCCTTTCTTAGTGGAACTTGACACTTTATTATAAATCTGTCTTAAACATTTAAAAACGATAACTCAAATAGATTCGGCTCTCGATTATTGCTAAAGTCAACTTTCCTTTATATATAGAGATGATAAATGTTATTTTTTGTGTTAATATGCAATTTCGTCCAAATTTGATCTTAAAATGTCTCTAAAAAATAAGTGTATTTATATATATATATATTTCTTAGATTTTTTAGTAACGGAAATAACTAATTAAGTGGAACCTTATTTTAAATGTATTTATTTTCAATCTATTTTTAATAACAAACAATAAGTAATAAGGATAACAAAATATTTACAAAGACATGAATAACATGAAGATTAGACCATTCATTAGCAGAATCTCAGAAGACTACTTATTTTTTTTTTTTTTATTGTTTAATTTTTAACTTTTTTTTTCTCTATTTTAGGAGGTCTCTAGACCAGTTTCTTTTTAATCGACGGGGAGTTTGTGGTAATGTGAGAGTGGACATGTTTTTAATAAGAGGGTTTGAGTGGTTAGTTAATTTGGAGTGGAAATTTGAATATTGGCATTTAGCAAGTTCGTTAACAGTTTGAAATTTTAGGTCGTTGTGGAGAGCTGCATTTGTTATGTACTAAGGAGCACCGGTGATAAGAAGTTTTAGCGTGATTGATTGAAAGGCTTGGATAGGACGAATATTTGCAGGTTTAGCTGGCCCCCAAATTTGGATGCCATATGACCAGGATTTAAAAAACCCACGGATTTTTTTAAAAAACCCGACCCGGTTGGGTTTTAATGGGTTTTAATGGGTCTTAATGGGTTTTAAAAATGTTCAAATGAATGCTGTTTCCTGACACTTTTTTATTAGGGAAGTTCCCTACAAACCTAACCTATATAACATAAACGTACCATTTTAAATAGTTTTGAACAAAATATACATAATCGTATATCTTTAATCGTGGTTTTGACAAGTGTAAATATTATAATAATATAATAATGTATTATTATATAATATATTCCCATCTTCATTCTACGGTTGGTCACTCTGATTGTCGAAGTCAAATGTAAAAATTGATTGTTATTACTTAATTTGAATTGTTTATTGTAAATTGTTATGAGTTTATAATTAATGAAGAAATGTAAAATTATAATATTTAATGTTTTTGCTTACATATTTTAATATTTTTATTTTTTATTGTCACTAAAAAGTAATAAGAAATAAAAATGCAGTTTGAAGTTTGTTAATTTTTCGTTTGTTGGTTTTTTTACTGGGTTTTTTTCTGAGATTTTTTACTGGGTTGGGCCCAGTAATTTGAACCCTGCATATGCCCAAACTGGCCTAATAATTACTTTGTATAGCAGTAGTTTATTTTTAAGGCTTAAGTTGGATTTCAGTAGAAGTCTAAGTAGATGAAGGGTGAGAGTTGAGTTGTTTGCGTTTTTGCTTAGTATGGTTTGACCAGGTTAGTCTTTTGTCCAGAGTGATGCCTAAGTATTTGTTCGACTGGTTTAGTGAAATTTGTTTGTTATTAAATTTTAGAGGGAGTCAATCCAATTTTTTTAGGGAAAAGTTTACCTGAGAAGATTTTTTGTCGTTAATTTTGATTTTCCAGTTTTTAGCCTAGGATTCTATTTTATTTAAATGTAGCTGTAAATTTTGAGACGCGATATCAGGATTATTATTTGACGTAAGTATTGCTGTATCATCAGCAAAGGAGGTGAGGAGAGTTTGATTTGTTGTAGGTATATCAGCGGTGAATATATTGTAAAGTAAAAGAGACAGGTAAAAGAAACAGGTCACTACCCTGGGGAACTCCAGCTTCAATATTCTTAATACTTGAAATATTATTTTTTTGTCGGACAGAAAATAACCTATTTTCAAGATATGATTTTAATATCAAATAATAAGGGGAAGGTAGGAAATGTTTAAGTTTAAACAGGAGCCCATCATGCCAATCACAATCGAAGGCTTGGGATGTGTCAAGAAATACCCCAGGGCAATATTGCTTGATCTCAAAGAGGCTGAGATTTTATCGGTGATTCTATGGATTTGGTGAATTGTGTTGTGTTTGCGACGGAAACCGAATTGTGATTTAGGTAATATATTATGCTGGTCTATTAATGGTGTAATTCTGTGTAAAATAAGTTTTTCGAAGAGCTTAGCAAATGTAGGTAATAAACTGGGCGGTAAGAACACATTTTTAACTACAAAATGATTTTCAAATTTCAATTTGATGTGTATTGTCAAAATTTGAAATTTAAATGATATAAAAAAACCATGTTTATGGTTGTTTAATATGACGCTGTTATTAAGCTATAACGCTAAGGGGCCATGAAGTCGTCTGAGCGACGTCTTATCTTTCGCTATTATTGCGATACCGATCTACCTGATGTAGTGATAATATTATTTTAGTTTTCCCGGCTCCTACTTATAAATATAAGCGGACTTATATGTTTGAAACTTCTTCTTTTGCATTTAGCTAGTATAACGCATGGTCGCATAAAGGTTGATGTTGATCTTGAAATTTATCACTGTTAAGAATGGGTAATTTTCCAAAATTTAATATGAATACTGATTATCCACTAAATTCAAGATAATATAAATAAAAGCTGACTTGTATGTATCCTAATATTTCTTTTTCGTTAACCCAGTAAAATGGATGGTCGCAATACGTTATACATTGGTCTTGAGTGTTATCAGTTTGAAGAAAGAGTAATTTTTCAAAATTTCACTTTCAAAAAGAATATCCAAAACTTATTAAAACTTCTTCTTCTATAATATCAAGGATTATCGCAATACGTTATACATTGGCCACAACCATTTTCCGTGGATAAACAGTGTTATATTTTTAAAACTTAATTCGAAAATTGATTACTACAAAAATATACCATTGTACATCACACGTATTGAAGTACGAATATTATGCACATTGCACATAGTCTGTGGTGTACTATAGTGTCTGTTCAGTGTCAGATAAATTGCACGCCGTATGACTGATACGATTATTATTATATTAGTCTGCAGCTAGAATCGTTGACGACAAGAAATCAAGAACCAAACACCATTTGGCATTTCACTATTTCAGGTATTTGAATAATTTAGACGTGTCGTTCATGTATATTAATGTTATACTCTAATATATATATATATGTTAAGGGCAAAAGTCAAAATCGGGAAAAACCCCAGAAATGCCCTGGCAAAACGCAAACTGCCCACAATCCTTGGGCAAAATGTCATATTTCGCCTTTTGGCCGGGCAAACCTAGTTATGACCAACCTCATTTGGGCAAAACCGTAGTGCCTTAAATACGTTCGTCAATATTAAATACAAATAATCATAAAATAAATATTATTGTACAAATGTAATTGAATACATTTCAATAATAATAATAATACAATGATTGAATGATATTAACTGGGTACTCGTATAAAAATAACAAGTAATAATATTAGGTAATCGTATGCGGGGTTGCACGAACAATCACTAAATATTTAATGAATCAATAGTGAGCTAATGGTCCTTTTAACATGATTTAGTGGCACATGACTGGTCCATTAAATTTTATTGGACCTTTAAATTATTACATTTTTCATGCAACCCGGCATTATTATGTTAAAATAAAGAATTAAAAAAATTAATACATTTAAACCACATTTGGGCAAAATCGTTAGAACGCGTCTTAAATAACTTCAATAATATTAAATACACATAAATAATAATCATAAAATATTGTAAAAATATAATCGAATACACATAAATAATATTAAATTATAATATTTTTGTTTATTTGTTGCTGCACATATTAGACTCGTGGCATTTAGAACTACACAAAATATTGTGTTGTTTACATTTGCATCTTCTCGAAGTGCATTTATAGTTTTGCAAAAACAAAAAATAAATCCTTGTCCCCCATTTAATAAATTCTGAATTCTAGCAGTCCTCAATGGTATTTCGATATTCAGTACATCATCGCTTGTAATTAGTTGTTCCTTGCGCTGAAACATTTGATTTCTGGCCTAACCTAGTGGTGACAAAATTCCATTTTTGATTCCTATTTTATAGAATCCATTGTCAGTAGTAGGTACCTAATATAACACCTAACACATTATTTGCATGGACTTTTCCTCTATCAACACAAGGCCTGGAAATTTCACTGTCGTTTCGACTGTTAGAGGTGGGAATTGATTTTTTAATAAATTAACAAGATATGTGTGGTCATTTATAATTATAATAAAATCGTATCATAAAAATCACTATTTGTATTAAATATTAGCGAACGTATTTAAGACACTACGGTTTTGCCCTTACGATAAAAGTCCGTCAACGGTTTTGCCCAAATGAAGTTGGTCATAACTAGATTTGTCCGGTCAAAAGCCGAAATATGACATTTTGCCCAAGGGTTGTGGGCAGTTCGCGTTTTGCCCGGGCGTTTCTGAGGTTTGCCTCATTACGACTTTTGCCCGTAACATATATATATAATATATTATGATATATTATAACGCGACCGCGACGATGTCGCGAACACCGCGCTGGTCTGTCATGACATGGTTGGTTTGTGAGGGAGACTTTATCGGGTTTGCAGTGGTCTCAAAATATCAATATAGTATAGTCTGGATGATTATGAGTAACAACGTTTGTTACATTATAATATTATAATATTATACATTTTATATTATATGCTCATAGTATTTTTTAAATATATATATAAGCGGATAATAATACATAATATATATAATTCCTATATATGGTCTTTATGTATCTATTGTATTTACATAACGTATGCTGCACGGCGAAAACTGAGAAGTTCCGATGCACTAACAAGTTTTGTAATGCATTCGAGTATTTTGCATCCTCATTTCACGGACCACCACCATCAGACCAGATCAAGATCAATTATAAACGTAGTTCGATGTATAAACTAACAAAAAGTTTATTTCATTAACAATTTCATCAATTTTATTTATTTACATAAAAAAAAAATAAAAAAAAAATAAATATATTTATATAGGTATACTTTATACATTATATAATAATAATATTAAATAATAATACATTAAAATATATTGTACACAAACATGAGTGAATTATGGTAATCCTAACATTAAATGGTATTAACAGTAAATATAAATAAAGATATAAATACTTAAGAACATATTAGAAGTAGATGATTCAGCCAATCAAACACAGACACAATATTCATAATAGTATGCCTATGTAATTTTAGTTTAGCTAAATAACCTATAAATATATTAAGAAATAAAAGGACAATTCTTATAAGTTTATAACTGTCAAGCTATAATATTTTAATAAATAAAAGATATTCAAAAAATAATAATAATAATAATAATATCGAAAAAAAAAGACAATATAAAATAAATGTTGACGATCTTAGAGATTTTCAGTCAACCACAATGTCATGTACATATGCACATGCAGTGAGTGTGTGTGTACAGTAATACACATGTATACAGACTCTTAAAGCATATAATATATTTCGTTAGGTAGGTAATCATATCCCATTTGCCATCAAATCACTCATGAACCATAGTATAAAATATGTTCACGTTTTACCGTAACCATTGATTTTATAATAAAATTAATATTATAAAATCAATGATGAAACTAAACAAATAATCTTAACATCCTATGTTATATAGGGTTGCTGTTACTAAACAAATAATTCATAACATCCCATATAACTTAAATGCCGGTCAAGAGCGAGAACCAGTGGCATCAAAACATATGAATCTACTAAAACTGTGATAGGTGAGTAGGTAACGTTATTAAATTTCCTAGAGAATAAACTTTAGAGGGTATTCGGAAGAAAAATGAGGTGGATATTGTAATAATTAAGTACGTTTCATGTCTTTGTGCTATATTAATCGTAATCGTTGAGTACGAATTACTTTTATAATGGCAAATATTGTTTTCGGCTGGTTTCCCTATTCAGACGGGTACGAAAGTTTTTCTAAAAGTCCATCGTATGTAAGCAAATCATACATAATAATATATCTATTAATTTTTGACGTCTATAAGTTACAATACAAATATTTAAAGAGATGGTGAGAAGAACTGGAAACCTTCCGATTGAATGTTTAAGATTGAAAACACTGTGCCCAAAAAAATATAAGTACTGAAAAATGTCAACGTGTTATTATGGTTGGTGGTAAAAAGTACCAAGGTTTTCAAAACCGTAGGATTTCAATGGTCTAACAAAAACAAACTACACTCCGTAGTCCGTGGAGTACCTACACTCTAATAATTATTCAAAATAATAATGTTTTTTTTACCACTGGTCTACCCTGTGACCCACAAACGAGTTTACTCTCATACTGAACTACAGTAATAAAAAATATCAATTTTAAAAAATAATAACAGATTAGCTTTCGTACACGAGTAGCTCTCGCTCCCGTGTTGGCAATCCCACGAACTAGCCACTGTACCAAATATAACTAACATAACATTTATGTCATAAATCGCAATAATGCTACACTTAGGATTCAAGCAATACATGTATATAATATAGAATTCTCATTTTTAACTATATTATTATACATATTTATTATTATTAATACTAAAAATATAAATCATTGATAAGTTGTTCGATGAAGACAATGCGTGTACAATAATATCAAAATCCTGCAATTTTAATTAAAAACGAAAAGGAAATACAAACAACAACAATAACAATATAGTAATAATGTATATAGCCTATAGCAATGAAAATATTTGATAAAAAAAGATTATTATAATATATTATTATAATAAATAAATGGCTATAATTGTATTGTTCTTATTAATTTTTTATAGAATATGTTAAAAATGCTTTACTCCGCTTGTACTATTATACGAACGTACCGAACATAGACGTACATAGTAAAATACTAAAAAAATTACTTAAAATTACATACACATAAATATATGTATTTAAATAAAAAACAAAACTGACACTGTCTTAAGTGGTTACTGGTTTCTTTTTGATATTTACAATTATAAACGTCAAGACATTAACATATAAAATATATATATTATATATATGTGTTCAAATTATATATATATACATAATATTATGTATATAATTTATATATATATATACGAGAGTGAAATTGTCTGGATATTAGTGAGTTCCAATGTATAGTGTTTTGTCCTTTTAAAAATGTTTAGAGATGAATTCTGAGGGAGGCGGATAGGTAAATTGGCCGTCCTTTTGCGATTTTTTTTCTTCTGTTTTTTTGAGTAAGATGTGGACGACACGTAATTTTAGGTTTTTTCTTTTTGGTTTACAATTGCCACATTGGGTTCCTGGGGTTAATACCTTAAATTAAAAATAAAAATACATTATTCATCACTTTCGATATTTTTTTTGTTGTTTTTCAAATCTTGGTCTATTATGCGTATTGTGTAATATAATATACTACATACACAGCGGCATATACATGTTATATTATATTACTATAAGCATAATAAGGGGTACAAGTCATGGGTATAAGTAAGAAGCCTGTGGCCGTTATGTTAAGATGTTAGGTATATGTTGAACTGGCAGTGGGGCTAAATGTGTTCCTTGTATTATCGTAACAGCTCTCAATATGCTGGAATTGAATCTTAGGTGGATACTCACGGAGTAGGTAAATCAAGCATCAGACGGAAATCAAAAATCAAAATTAATGGGTTTTTGTATTTTGTTCAAAATTATTATTATCATCGGGCTATGTGCAAGGCTCAGTAAAAAGCACTATGACACACATCTCGTTTACTTTTTACCATTTTCAAAACTTAGAACAAATATAATAAGCGTTTCCGTATTTTTTTTTTTTTTTTTAATTATAAATTGGCGAGATTATATTTTTATTTTTAAAAATCCACAACTACTCGGAAAAAGACCATTCATCACCAAAACCACGTACAGTTTTTTCTGTCTTACATTCAAGCAAGTTCTTTGATTTAAGATATTAAGGTACCACATAAACACACACGCACACCACCCACAAGTTAGTACTTAGTATGGTGCACATAATATTATTATGATATTGTTATTATCGTCAACACAGGCGTGATGTCAGGATACATCAGTTATCTTTCCGTCTCGGACAACACCATTGTTATTGTCAATAATATACGTATACGAAAAGAGAGAAAACCGAAGGAGAACAAAATGGTTTAAAGACACGAGCTGCAGCAGCGGCGTCGGTAAAAGAGGAGATTAACACACCAACCCGAACGTCTTTTATTTATTTATTTATTTATTGTTTTTTTTTTTGTTTGCACGGCTATAATAATTGTTACGGAAATTTACGGATACCCAACTACTATATGAACTACCAGGCTGGCACGCAAGCCCCAACATCCCTCTCTGCAAGCCGTCTTTGCAAGACGTGTGCCGTACCGCCGCCAAAGGACAAACGACGCCGCGCCCCGTCCGCACACACACGATCCCTTAAATTTATAGAGTAATAAAACTGGGGTGAAAAAATAAAACTTATCCCTGAGTCCATTAAAAGAGCCGCGGTAAACGATGAGAACAAGCGACTAAAACACTGGACATCGTATACACGCGGGCAGTGACATGGGTATCATTATTATTATTATGCGAGGCCGGGCACGAGCGTTATTATATTTCGACGAATTGCATCTGACGGTTTTCGCAGGACACGTTTTTGAAATATTATCGAGTTAAATAACGATAATCGCGATACCACGAAAATCGATTCAGCTTTTTTTTCAAACCGAAAAACGTGCAAAAAAAGGTCGTCGAAACCGTGAAAAAAACTTTTTCCCTCTTTAAAACCCCACAGTTCTCTACTGCCGACGACGCGATCGTCGTGTTTGTGTGTTTACTCAACGGCAACGCAGCATAGTAATATTATATATTGTTATTATTATTATTATAAAGTGTGTCGCGGAGATGAGAAAAAGTCGACGAAATCACGTGTGTTTGACGAGTGGCACGCACGGGCCCGGCCCTTTATAGACCGATAACAATAATAATAATAATAGACGGTCGGTAAACATTGCGCGGTGGCGGAGGATGATCGTGAAGGGAAATAAAAATTGCAATAATAATACTGCACGTAAACTTGGGACGTATATAAATATATAAGACAACAGTATGAAAATTTTTTTCGCGCGCGTTTATCAAATGCTGTTCGGGAGAGTCTTTTAATGTTCACGATGATCGATGTGCGTGTGATATGTGCGGCATACTGCGCCTATATAATATATATATAAATAACCGATCGTGTATGCCTGGGCAAAAAAAAAAGTGACAAAACGTAAGCCCTAAAAAAAAAATACGCACGCCGCACACACTCTTCTATACGTATATCTATGTATACAATGGGTGTATATCGTGGCGAAAAAAGTCGCTAATGTTGCCGCTGCTGAGAATGTGATTTATCGGAATTGGCGTCGTAAAACGTTACGTCGCGGTGTCTGGCGAGTGTAGGTTGCAGGGTTAGGTTGCGTTGTTATTAGAACGTTATTATTGTCTAGTGAGGAGGATTTCTCGGGGACTGAGCAAAGTCTCTCGCCTTGTCTAGTATGTACGATGTCGTCGGTGCACCTGCTATTATACGGCTTGTACAGGTTTCTGTAAGAATTGTGCCTCAGTATTTTCGAGCTCGGTTGTGTAGTGGTGGTGGTGGTGTTTGTGACCATGGTTGTGGTTAATGACGGTTTGCAATCCTTACACTTATTCCTTGAGTGCGTGGATAAATCCAATGCCTGCGGCTCCATCAGCGTGGCCGTCACCATGGTGTTGATGAAACTGCTGTAACACAAAACATAAACGGCGCCGTTAAAATCGCTGCACAGCTAAACAAAATAATATTAGCATTTGCTGCATCGTCTAAACCTAATCGATTCACGTTAATAAATATGCTATTACTATTAGCAATGTTCGCGGTTCGATCGCGTAAGTATAAGGCACTCAAAAACGTGTCGATGATCATAAAATCGACAACATATAATATGAATTTTCAGCGAATTTTCGGCGATTTTATTTCAAGCCTCGATGCACAGTTGTACATTATTATGATATTATTGTCCATATCATACTATCGATCGTACACGACGACGATACAAAAGTACGAGCAAGGTGCAATGAGCACGTCGCCGACGCGTCGTCCTCGTTATCGAGCGATTATAGTAATAGTGTAATATAATATATTATTGTATTATTATTATTATTGTTGTTGTGTATCACGCGTGGCCCCCACCCTGTCCGACGCGTCTGACCTCGCAGTCCGAAAAAAATTTACGATAACGATACCGTCGCGTCGTCGTCGTCGTCGTCGTCGAGTCTCGACAAAGAAAAGAAATCCGATGGTAAGAAAAAAAAATAATAAAACCCGATCGCCGCAACCCGTCGTCGCCGTCTACTTAATATCGTGTGATGTAGCGTATACGAGTGCGACTCGGTTTTATCAGACCGCGTCAAATAATAATAATAATAATAATAATAATAACGGCGGCGGGATAAGACTACACCCATATCATATACGTATTAATATAACATAACACCGGTGTACGATATAAAATAATAATATTGTTTTACACAATAGATCGATCGACCCGAAATCGAAAATCTCGACCGCCGATCTCGTGTGTCGGTGTCGGCGACTGCGGCAGCGGCGGCGGTCGGTCGGTCGGTCGGTCGGTCGGTCATTGGATTTTATTATTATTATTATATTATGCGCCGCGGCTCGGCACGACGACCGCGACGGCGACGCAGTGCCCCTCTGGGCACTCCTCTTCCCGCCCCTCGCTGCTGCCGCTGCTCCTCCGCGCGCCAGTTCCGAAGCGACGAGACGGCCGCCACCGCCGCCGCCGCGCCGCTCCCGCAAACTCGTCGCCGGCGAGGACGACGTCACGCAATTATCGCACGAGACACGCGGTTCGTCGTGGTCCGCATTCGTTTCTTTTTTCGTCGTATTATATATTTTTTTTTTTTCATCTCGTTCCTTCTCGTTATTTTATTTTATTTTACCTCGCCGTAACGCTGTACGCGCGGCGGCGACGCGCGATACACAACCCAAACGCGTTTAGCGAAATTACCTGGACTTGTTGTAGGAATTTTCCGCCGTGAAATTCGGAGTTAGAAAGCTGACTGAACTTGGTAGCGGAGCCGTCTGCAACAGAAATAAAAAAAAAATACAACGGTTAGGTGACTGTGGTCAACGTGTTTGCAATGCAAAAATACGAAAAACGTATTATTGCGTGTGTACAATATAACTAATAACTAATAGCGTGATGCCATGTACGGTCGGCAGTTATATAAATCGGCGCTCTGGCCGCGAGTGTGTGCGGCGCGGTTGCGAGGGGGAGGGGGTGGAGGACAAAAAGGAACAAAGTCGTCGTCGTCGGTCATCATCGCGATCGGTGCGGTACGGTGCGCTGCATGTGCGTGTGTCACGGTGCACACACAATTATAATATTATTATTATAACGAGAGACTCGCGGGGCCGCGTTTCAGCGAGCGATAAATATTTGTTTTGCGCGGCGCACGCACGCATAGGTATGCGGCGCACAGCGATCGTTCGTTAAATAAAAAAAAAAAACATAAAAACCTCGCGATAATAATTATTACACGCGGCCCCGAGACTATATTATAATATATTATTATGGTCCTCGTCGTCGTTATTGCACACGTGTGTGTATGGGTGTGTGCGTGCGTATAAATAATGGTTTCGAGATAATACGGTTTAACGTGCGCTGGTCGCGCATACAGTAACGTTTTCCTTCTTTATGTATTTTTTTCCTCCCGGTTATAAAGCGAAGTAAAGGCCAGCGGAAAAAAAGGAGGAAAACTTCGAAATGGTATATTGTGTGTGTGTGTGTGTGTGTGTGTGCGCGAGAGAGGCGCGCCAGTAATAATAACGTTGACCGTCGTCGTGTGCGGTGCGCTCGCGAGTATTTACACGTGTGTGTGTGTGTGTGTGTGTGTGTGTGTGTGTGTGTGTGTCCCTCGCACACGCCGTAATAACCTAAACGCGTATATAATATATATAGCATACATATGGCACGGCGGCAACGACAGCGTCAAAGCGTATTTAATAAATATATATATATATATATTATGCTATATACACCCGAAAGAGTGTGTGACGTGGGAGTGTATGTGTGTGTGTGTGCTTGTGTTCGTGCGATCGCATGTATACGACAACATATATGTATATATATATGCGTATATGCACACAGTGGGCGGGTTGTGGGTAGGGTACGGGGTGGAAAAAAGGCGCGTACGAGTATTATTATACAGAAAAGTAAAAAGGTTTTTTTCCTCTCTAGCTGCGCGTGGAGGGTTGTTAATATATATGTATATGTACATATAAACTACGTATAAATCTCGTGAAACCGACGACGACGACGACGACGACGATATGCGCGTCGGTTGTAAAAATTTTCGAAAAAAAATCGTATATATTATTATACACATTATAATAATACATAATATATACCCCACACACCCAAAATAAGACGGCCGGACGTGTATAATATTTTGATGCGTTGTGTGTGTGACCACCGCTGAAGAAGCGGTGAGGGGTGGAAAAGGAACTCACAGAGTCAAAGGACCCGTACCGACCCACCGGAACCAAGCGTGGATGAGTGTACTGACAAACAAAAACCGTATACAATACACGCTGCACACACACACACACACACCCACAATACTATGATATTGTGGTATTATATTATATAGGTTCAGATTTATTATATACATGATATATAATATAATTATTTTATTGTATATTAATAATAAGCAATAACACATGGATGACTCACCTGCAATGGGGACGGGCCAAAGTAATTGTTGATCTTGTTTTGAATTTCAGCGGGGCTCAGCCTGAGACTCGCATGATCGGCGGCCGCTGCGGCTGCGGCGGCGGCGGCGACTGCTGCGGCGGCGACGTTGCTGCTCTTGAGGCCGCCAAGGGACGACATATTGTGATGGAGCGGGTGATGGGCAAGCTGCGTCAAATGATGTTGCAGTTGTTGTTGTTGCTGATTAAGGCTGAGACCACCATTGAGACCACCATTGAGACCACCGTTGAGACCGCCGTTGAGACCGCCATTTAGGCCGGGAACGCCATGGGCACCGCTGAGTGCAGCTGCGCTAAGACCGGCAGTGAGACTTGCGTTGATACCGGCACTGAGACTTGCGTTAAGACTCGCGTTAAGACTTGCGGTGAGACTAGCGTTGAACCCGGAGCTGAGACTTCCGTTGAGCCCGGAGCTGAGACTTCCGTTGAGCCCGGAGCTGAGACTTGCATTGAGCCCTGCATTGAGACCAGCGTTAAGGCTGGCATTAAGGCCAGCGTTGAGACCGCCACCAATCAGACCACCACCGAGCAAGCCACCACCAACATTGTTGTTGTTGTTCAAGCTCAAAGTATTGTTGAGCTGTTGTTTTTTCAGCTTGAGTTTATGATGATGCTGTTGGTGGTGATGAAGTCTCTCGGGACTGCGGCGAATTGGATTGGATACGCACGGATCTGGGCTGCTGAACCTTGACAGACTACCCTCTCGCTCATCTGTGTACGTCGATGAGTTGTTGTCTGAGCCGTCGACAGAAAATGATTTGGAATTGTCGTCAGACTTGTAGCCGTCGGATGACGTGGACGAAGACTTTGACTTCATCTCGTTATATTTGGCCTCTGCCTTCATGACGATGTCTTTGTTCTTAAACCAGCCGCGAAACGTGGACTCGGCCACGTGTAGGCTCCTGGCCACCTCGGCCTTTGAACAACCAGTCATCTTGATGCGGACCAGCGCATCCACCTTCTGGTCGATGGTGAACAGGCGCTTTCCGTTGCTGTATGTAATGGGCGAGTCCTTCTTCAGACCCACCTCCATGACGCGTTCAGTGCGTTTTTATATTATAAAAATGATAGACAATTTGTTCGAAAGTGGTCTTTAAACAGACCACTACTTCTTCCGCTACTCGTACTCCTGCAGGGGTACGTCGTCGACTATATACACAGTCTGAAAAACGAAAAACAAAAATCGACGCACGTCCGTATAATGCTCGTTCACATAATGTGTACACATAATACATAAACATAGTAATAATAAGGGGAAAATAAATATCGCAGCGTCGCGTTTTCACCCCTCTCCGGGTGAAAACGCGGGGGTCGGGGACAGAGAAGAAAAAATAGTTGCCTCCCCCGAGAAACCCGGGTGAGCGGGCG